>NC_085139.1:219105746-219111788 GCF_024139115.2 Armigeres subalbatus
CTAGAAGTTATTGCATATTGCCGCAGATCCAGCTGCAGACGTCTTAACGGGGACATTATCGACGAGTGGTTGTTTCGCGATCTATTCGCCGCTCATCCACTGGGAAGGTGGATCTTCCGGAAGTGGAAAAACTTCATTACTTGAAGGGCTGTCTTCAAGGAGAGCCCAAGGCTCTCTGATCCACCATCACAAAGGCCAACTATCAAGTGGCATGGGATTTGCGTGTCATAATAACAGCAAGCAGCTGAGGAAGCGGCAGACTCAATTCCTCTTCAAGCTACCTACACTCTAGAATGAATCGAGAGTAGACCACTACACCATGGTTGAAGGCTTCGAACAAATCGTGCACAAACTCGACTAGGTCGTCCATCCGGACGAGTACAAGGATCTTCTGTTCGTAAACATCCTCACAGCACGTTTGGATCCAGTTACGCGTAGGGGGTGGGAAGAGGTCTCATCGGCGAGCAGCAGGATACATTGGAGGATTTATTCGAATTTCTGCGGCGTCGAATCCAGGTTTTGGACAGTCTTCCGGTGAAATTTACCGATAATAGGGGTTCCGGTCAAATACAGCAGTACTCGAAGGCAAAGCAATCAACGATGAAGGCCAGCTATAGTTCTACCCAGGCGTCTAGGGGACGCTGCGTTGTCTGTTCATCAGATCACTTTCTGTACCAGTGCAACGAGTTTCATCGAATGACGGTATCGGAAAGAGACAGTCTACTGAAAACTCATGGACTTTGTCGGAACTGCTTCAGGACGGGGCACCATGCCAAGGAATGCCAATCAAAATACTCCTGTAAGAACTGCCAGGGTCGGCACCATACCCTAGTATGTTTTAAGCAGGGGAAGGAGAAAGAACCTAAGGTGGCGGCAGTTGCTAGGGGCAACCAGCCATCGGTACTCAAGAATCAAAGGGATTCATCCAATACCCAAGTGGCTAACGTGGCAGCCACGGAAGCTGTAGTGTCCGCTACAGCTCACCAACATCCAACACGAGTTCTTTTGGCAACAGCAGTTGTGATTATTGAGGATGACATCGGCAATCGGTTTCCTGCTCGTGCGTTACTGGACTCCGGATCCGAAAGTAATTTTATTACAGAGCGATTGAGTCAACGGTTACAGGTTCACCGAGATCGAGTGGATATTTCGGTAGCAGGAATTGGTCAGGCGGCGACCAAGGTTCGGCAAAGGATTCAAGCGGTACTTCGTTCACGAGTTACGGACTATTCCCGTGAACTAGCATTGCTGGTTCTTCCAAGGGTCACGGTAAATCTTCCAACAACCACTATCAATACGGCTGCTTGGACACTGCCGAGCGGAATTCAGTTGGCGGATCCTACATTCTTCGAGTCTAATGGGGTGGATATCGTACTTGGCATCGAGTACTTCTTCGACTTTTTCGAAACAGGCAAAAGGATTTCCTTGGGGGAACAACTTCCAACCCTTAACGAATCCGTGTTTGGCTGGGTTATCAGCGGTGGAATACCAACTCCTTCTCTTCACATAAGCTGCAACGTGTCCGCGTTGGATGGCTTGGATACCTTAATAGCTCGGTTTTGGTCCTGCGAGGAGGTAGAGTCAGGCAAGGCTCATTCGCCTGAGGAGAAGCGATGTGAGGAGTGCTTCTCCAGCACGATACAACGGGATACGAATGGTCGATATACCGTTGCTCTACCGATGATTAAAGGCGCTGTGTCAAGGTTGGGTGAATCGAAGGACATAGCATTTCGACGTCTGCAAGGAACCGAGAGAAGGTTGGCAAAGAATTCATCACTTCGAGAACAGTACGTCGCCTTTATGGAAGAATACCTCAATCTCGGACATATGAAGGTGCTGGATGAAGATTCCCAAGGTTCGATTCGAAGGTGCTATCTACCCCATCATCCTGTGGTGAAAGAAGCTTCAACTACAACCAAGGTTCGCGTTGTTTTCGATGCGTCCTGTAAAACGTCTTCTGGAGTTTCGCTTAATGACGTACTAGTGGTGGGGCCAATAGTACAGGATGATCTTCGGTCCATAATTCTTCGATGTCGGACCAAACAGATCATGCTGGTGTCAGATGTGGAGAAAATGTTCCGCCAAGTCATCGTTCGTCCCGTAGACCGCCCTCTACAGTGCATTCTCTGGCGAAATTCACCATCGGAAAGTGTCCGTACGTATGAGCTGAATACGGTAACGTACGGCACAAAGCCCGCGCCGTTTTTGGCTACCAGGACGCTTCAACAACTCGCTGTGGATGAGGAAGGGCGTTTTCCTCTTGCAGCACGTGCAACCATAGATGACACCTACATGGATGACGTCATCACCGGCGCGAATGATGTGGAAACAGCAACGCAGATGCAGATTCAACTGAATGCGATGCTGTCAAGAGGAGGTTTTCAACTTCGCAAATGGGCATCCAACTGTCCAGCAGCCCTAGCAGGTATTCCCGAAGAAAATTTGGCGATTCGCACTTCGAATGGGATTAACTTGGACCCTGATCCAGCAGTAAAAACCTTAGGGTTGACTTGGATTCCATCTTCGGACATTCTAAGGTTCCAGTTCACCATTCCTTCGCTGGACAGCGATACAGTTCTTACGAAACGCAGCGTGTTGTCAGTGATTGCCACTTTATTCGATCCCTTAGGACTTCTGGGAGCTGCTATTACTACGGCAAAGATATTTATGCAGCTTCTGTGGACCATACGCGACAAGAATGAACAACCCTTAAAATGGGATCAGCCGCTACCTCCGATGGTGGGTGAGTCCTGGAGAAGGTTCCACGAGCAACTACCCATGCTCAATCAAGCACGAATCGAAAGATGCGTAATAATTCCGGAATCGGTTGATGTTGAACTCCATTGTTTCTCCGACGCCTCGGAGAAGGCTTACGGTGCTTGTCTGTACGTCCGGAGCACTGATGCAAACGGGAGGGTTAAGGTTCGACTACTTTCATCAAAATCGAAGGTGGCTCCGTTAAAATGCCAAACAATCCCTAGGCTGGAACTTTGCGGAGCGGTTTTGGCTGCACAATTGTATGATAAGGTTCGAACGTCTATCAAAACATCAGCAAACTGTTACTTCTGGACGGATTCCACTTGCGTTCTACGATGGTTACAGGCTTACCCAACAACGTGGACCACGTTTGTTGCTAATCGTACGGCGAAAATTCAATCTATCACAGAAGGCTGTCGGTGGAGTCACGTGCCCGGAGTCCAAAATCCGGCAGACCTCATTTCCCGAGGGATCGCCCCTCAAGACATCATCGACAACCAATTCTGGTGGCGAGGTCCCACCTGGTTGGAGGAGAGCTCGGACAAATGGCCAAGATCATTGGAACCCCTAACATCTGGAGAGGAAGAGTCCGAAGAACGGCGGACAATTATCGCAACAACTGCTTCCAGTGTCAGCGAGTTCAACCAGGAATACATCAGCAAGTTTTCTTCATACAACGACCTCATACGCCGCACAGCATACTGGTTGCGTCTGATGAAGTTGCTCCGAACACCAACAACTAGTCGGAATGATGCAGGATTTCTCACCACATCAGAATTAAGAGACGCAGAAAGTACGTTGGTTCGATTGGTGCAGAAGGAAGTGTTCGCCGAGGAATTGAAGGCAATCTCATCAGGAGGCAAGGTTCCAAATAGGTCACAACTACGCTGGTTCAACCCATTTCTTTCCAAGGACCAACTTCTTAAACTAGGAGGACGACTGAAGCACTCTTTGGAGTCAGATGAAGCGAAGCACCCAGTTGTTCTTCCAGCTCGGCATCCGTTCACCCGGCTGCTTCTTCAGCATTACCATGATAAATTGCTCCACGCGGGGCCTCAGCTTATGCTTAGCGTGCTAAGACTCCGATTCTGGCCACTTGGAGGTAGAAGCGTAATCAGGAGCATCGTGCATAGATGTCAGAAATGCTTCCGATGCAAACCAACTTCTGTACAACAATTCATGGGAGATTTGCCGGCCGCAAGGGTAACAATATCCCGCCCGTTTTCTGACACAGGAGTGGATTACTTTGGCCCTATTCATCTCCGACCAATCCCACGACGAGCAACTGTTAATGCTTACGTAGCAGTTTTTGTTTGCCTTTGTACAAAGGCGGTTCACCTGGAACTAGTGTCAGATTTGTCCACTGACCGGTTCCTGCAGGCACTCCGCATATTTGTGGAAAAGAGAGGTCTTTGTACAAATATTTATTCCGGCAATGGCACTAATTTTGTCGGTGCCCGAAATCAGACGAAGGATCTATTGCAGTTGCTGAAGAGTCATGATCATAACGACGCCGTATCTGTAGAGTGCGCCAGATGCGGGATTCAGTGGCATTTCTTATCATAAAGTGCCTCCATTTCTAAAGGTTATGGAAAGCAGCCGTCCGATCCACCAAGTGAGTAAGAGGCGATTCATCAGTATCTCCGGAGGATTTCACCACGCTACTTGCCCAGGTTGAAGCTTGCCTAAACTCTCGCCCCCTAACGCATCTCTCTGACGACCCCAACGAACTCGAACCACTGACGCCCGCCCATTTTCTAGTTGGTACAGCCCTGCAATCCATTCCGGAACCTGAGTATGGTGGATTTCCAAACAATCGCCTGAAGACCCTACAACTCACTCAAAAACGGCTGCAGGATTTCTGGAAGAGATGGCGCAGAGAATACCTTTGCCAACTGCAGATCAGAAACAAACGCTTTCAACCAGCAATCCAAATCGAGATAGGAAAACTAGTCGTGATCAAGGACGAAAACCTGCCTCCTATGAAGTGGAGAATGGGGTGGATCAGTGATGTACATCCTGGAAGCGACGGAATTGTCAGAGTTGTCACCCTCAAGACTGCCACGGGAAACTTAATTCGACCCATTGAGAAGCTATGTATCCTGCCGCTTCCAGAAGAAAACGGCAACCTACATTCCACTGCATCAGCAACTTCTAAGTAGTAGCGCAATATCCCATTCCTCCTTCCCATCCTGCCGAAGAGGATCCGTTTCTCTCATTTTAGAAATTAGGCCAATTTCAGGATGGGTAAGGATGTTTAGGAGTAGAGCAACCACCCAAACTACATCCCTGACATCCCCCAGCAGCAAACCAGTCCCCGTTGTACTGATGGTACTACCTTTGACCAAGCAGTCCAGTGTATCGACGGCGATGCACTGACGACGATGTGCTGACACACGCAGTTCACCATATCCCGACTGGTGAACCTCAAAGCATGCGATAGAAACACGATCTCTGCTAAATATCTCCACGTCGCACTGTTATCTCCCCGAGCACACGATCATCACCAATCACCATTATCTATACCATCACTGCGATGGATGGACAGGGCAGTTCACATTTTAAAAATGTTCGTAAATTCCAACTCCCATATGTCTATATAGCGTCATTTTGATAATAGGAGTCCTGGCATTCAGGCAATTCGGTGGCCATTTAGGGGTGGCGCGAAGTCAAGTTTATATGAAATTTGTAGGCGCAAAAACTAAAATTTATTCAAGTCTCCCTACAACTGTCAAATCGTGATGAATTAAAATAAACATCCCCAACCTCAATTTTTGGGATCTATATAAATGAGACATCTGGATAACACTGGATAATTTTGCCAGGACTCCTATATTATCAAAATGATGCTAATAGACATATGGGAGTTGGAATTTTCGAACATTTTGACAATGAACTGCCTAATGACAAGCCGCAGTGATAAGGAAGGCTGGACATTTGGTGTGAAGGGCGATGAGAGTTGGACCATATCTACGCTCATCGACCCTAAGGAAGAACAACGCAGAGGAGTGCTGGATTGATAAATTCGGATCGATAGTCAGTTATGTTTCGTGTTCTTTTCCATTGTTAGCCGTAAGAGTAAAATTGAATATACGTAGTGTTAAACAATTAAGCGAATTTTGCATGTACTTAAGCCTTAGTAAAGTGTAGGGTTTAATAACAGAACGTCGCGAGTTATTCGTTCAATGTGAAAATTTAACATTGAGATGGAAGAAAATTTGAACCCCAAATGAAAGTATGCAAGTTCACCAGCAATACGTAACTTCGAAATCCAGAAGCATCGAT